>NW_025110560.1:252800-276094 GCF_011392965.1 Frieseomelitta varia
AAAGAATGAGATTACAAAATAGTAAAAGAGAGAAAAAAAAATGGAAAAAAAAAAAAAAAAAAATGTTTTTTTTTTTTTTTTTTTTTTTTTTGTTAAAATTGAATGCATAATATTAATTTGTACAATAACTTTTATTTATCCCGAATTATATATAGGTAATGCTAGTTGACGATTTATTGTTAATCACGTATCATACACATTGTCTGTGATTTAATTGCCGAACGAGTGTCGTAGTCGATGTAATGTACGAGATACTCTGAGCCACGTAACACGACGACCGATAAAATGAATGTAGAGAGAAAAAGAGGGGGGGAGAGTGAGAATAAGAGAGAATGAGGATGAGAATAAGAGAGAACTTGTAATTGTGCCTGTCCGTAACTAACGTGCAAACATACGTGTGCACCACGTATGTATATAAACACAATAAATTTCAAATAGCCATTAAATTCACTGAAGTATTTATCGATAGTTTATTAATATTATCTTTTTTCCATTCGTCATTCTCACGTATTATCTTAAAGATCGTATATAATAGGTTTTTATCGTATGTTCTTCTGTTGTAGTGTATGCTTGATTGCTGCTGTTGTTGATATTACTGATTTTTGTGTGTTTGAATGAATGTGCATTTATGCATAGTGATTTAAGAACTTTTGTTGTAATACCTGTGACAGATATGATTACTGTTACTATCTTGTTTCTAGAGCTGTTTTATTTCTATTGCTAATAGATTCCTTCTTACATATTTTCTTTCATTATAATTTTTTTTCTCATCGATAAGTCTGTTACATCTTACAGCTATGGGTACTTTTGCTCTTGTTTCTAATTTTGTTGTTATATAGTAATATTGCATGAGGGTTTTATTCATTTGATTTGTCCACATCATATATTGCCTTGATTATTCAATCTCAATGATTGACAATTATTCTATCAGAGCAATTACTGCTGAATTAAAATACCTTGCATTTCATTATATTCTGATTTCGACTATTCTATTTGGATATCCCTCTGCTGTTTACTAATCTACTAGTATGAGCAATAGTACCAATTTTCTCTAATTGGTCACTTCCAATGGTAACTATAGAAATTCTCAGCGGCACTTTCTCAAGACATTTTCTTTATTCTTATTTTCCTTATAACATGCAGAAATTACATTTTCTTCTGGATTCACAGGAGGGTGTTAAGCACATATTAGGCTTCATTCAGAGACTTGAGATTCCAGAGATTAAACTGAAAAGAATTTAAGTATAATGATGATTATAAACTGAGCCAACTTAAATAACTTGTTATGTATTTTCTATCATATATACATTAATTATAAAAGTTTGAATGAATTGGAATTCGTATTATCTCAGTAAGGATATTGATCTAGACTTTAATGGCTGTATCAAGAAGTTTATTGTGAATATCATCTATGAAGTCAAATACTCCTCTTCTTTTCTGTTTCTAAAATATCTTCTATATAGATTACTTTATACATCCAAAATCTTTTAGATCAATTTATTCTAAATTTTTCCATTTTAAAACTTCAATAAGATAGACATGATAGAATCGAATGACTGATACCTACGTCAAATATATCACTTATGAATCATTGTATTTAATAAGGAATTCTTGTTGTGTCGTCTGTCTTATTATTATTTTCTATGCTTTACTCTTAGAGTGACCAAGGCATAAACTGCTTTTAAAGCATTTAATAGTTTATGTGGCATATTACACACAATTGTAATATTATTTTTTATATTGTGTGTTGTATTGTGGTTTTATTTTATTAATGAATATATATGGTCAATATAGTATTACATCAATGACCGATATTATGAATAACGTGATATGAATGTTGTATTTCCATATCGCTTTTATCACTGATTATTATTATTTTATTATTATTATTAGTATTAATATTATATAATTTTCAGTGTCATTATTATAGTAGTTACCTCGCAGAAATTTTCTTCTGCCTCTACTAAATACGGTTTGTAAATGAACGAGAAAAAGCGAGAAAGACAAAAACGAGAGGAAACGATTGAAACAATGAGTGAATGCATGCATACATGAGAAAGAGCAAATGAAAGAGTGAAAAAGAAAGTGCAATGCTGAAGAAAAAGTTTGATTCATAATTAATTGCATTCGATGCAGCTTCCAGTTCTTCTAAGCGGTTTAATTGCAACTTGTTTCACGATCTACAGGTATTATTACACTGATACTGCCATTTTTGCGACGGAGCGTCTGTTTGAATGTGGAACTATCTGCGAACTTTTCCATTTTTTACATTTCCAATCTTTTTATACTTTGTAACGTATCGTTGTTTTCTCTTCGTTTGATTTCTTTTATTATTAACAATTTGTTTCAAGAAAGAGTCGCATGTCGTTCACAAATGACTTAAATTACGCCTCGCTTTTTTGATACGTTCTTCTTTAATTTAAAAAGCATTATCCGTTGAATTCATTTTTCTAGATTCTTGTTTCGATTCGGGTTTTTTCCGCTCTAAATGCATATATTTATTCGCATAAATAGATACTTTTTTTATATTTGATATATATTTTTAGTTAAAAATATCTTCCCTAAAGACGCGAGAAAGGGACAAAATTGTGGTGTGATGACTAGATCGCAGATTTTTATGCATTTATAGGTAATTTAAATATGCACATAATACATATAAAATGAGTACAATGCTCAAATTGTAATATTTAGCAGATGAGACGAATTCCTGCTTAGATTCCAGTTTCTTTTTTAGTTTAGTTAATTATACTCATAAAATACCATTTTATTGCATAAATATCCGCAATCTAGTGACAACATAAAAACGAATTCGAGCGATGTCGAAACACAAGTAAGACATAAACAATTCACTTCGTCGTTTAGTTTCCTTACTCCCAAAAAATTAGAAGAACAAAGAGAACTCGTGTTCTATGAGACGAGTATGTTTCATCGTTTTCCAATGACAATCAGATGATTTTCAAGGTGGCGAGGACACGCTTGGAATACTTATTTAAAAAACAAAAACAAAAAAAAGGAAAAGAACTAATGCTATTCTTGTCTTTGAAATCAAAGACGAGAATGCAAGCTGAATGGTTAAAGTCTTGTTAAATAAATGGAAGAAAGAGAGAATGCAAGCGAGAATGAGACACGAAGAAGGCGATAGAAAAGTCGAATATAAAAATAGAGCGCGAAACGAACGATCCAGAGTGTGAAACGCTATTTACCTCCCTCGACTATCAGATCTCACGTTCTTCGATATAATCTAATAAAATAATTCTCCATTAATAAATACGTGTCGATAGTATGTTGAATATTCATAAAAAATAATTCATTCGAGAGAGAGAGAGAGAGAGAGAGAGAGAGAGAGAGAGAAAGAAAGAAAGAAAGAGAGGCGTCGATGCGTTTGCTTCCCTTAAATTAAGAAAAGTTATATCTGTGGAAAAATAACATGAACGCTTCGCTGCCTTCAGTTTCGGGTATCCTTTTTCAACTATACTCGAAAAGAAAAACAAGAAAGAGAGAAAGAATGTTGTATTATTCCCTGCGAGTGTCCTTTTCCATTTCTCAACTTATTTTATGCTTAACAGAACTTATGAAGGATTTATCGGATTATCGATTCTACCTTGTCCTTGCTGCTTATATCCGGAACGTTGTGAAAAATAACAATCCATCGAGGAAGAATTTAACATTTCATCGCAATCAAATTTTTCAAACTGTCCGTTTATCTTTAATGCTTGCAACTCGGAATTCTCAAAAAGATTTGATATTCTTCGCATAAAAGTGAATAATGAATGATCTGAATTGGAAGCTTCAATGAATAATTGATGGAGTAATAACAAGAATGATTGCTTCCTGTAACTGCTTCTCCTTTTTTTCCTAATAACTATATATTTGAATCCAACAGGTTGCTTTCATTTACATTTATATCAGTAGCAAGATGTTTAATTATAAAGTGACATTAAAATCAGAAAACCAACAGATAATGTATTTACTATCTTTTTCTCCTGCGATCTTCATATTCAGTGTTCAAAAGTGTTCAATGTTCAATGTTCAATGTTTGGTGAGTCACTGTACGTTTCAAACAACAAGGATTTAATGCGATATCTCTTTACAACCTCGCGACCTTGTGACTGCAATTACGACGTCGTTGACGTCGTATGGATTTTTAAACGGTGATTTCACCGATGTAAATTGGCAATCAGTCGATTACATGTCCCTTTCCACGCTGTGAAAATTCCTTTCGTGCGTTGCTATTGCGCGCGAGCGAGAAATCTCGAAGAGGACACTCGTTCATTGAAACATGTATGCCGTTCTTATTAAAACCTCAATAGTGAACTACTTTACTTCGCGCTCGCGATACGCCTGACGATACTGGGAATTTATTTAATTTCACTCTCCGATGAATTCGCTATGTGTCGAACACACGAGTTTCTCTAGAATTGTCAATATAATTCATTAAAAGTTTCCAGCATCTCCGCGTGTTTCGAGCACGAAGTTCATTCAATCGAGGGCGATACAGAAAAGAAATCGTCTGAGCGATGTCTGCAAAGAACTACCGATTCTTGTTCACGTTTTCATATTCTGCCTCCTTTAATGAATTGTGCAATAAATTTCTAAAAAACAAAACATCGTTTATCGACATTCTTAAAAAGGCGACAAAAGGAAGAAATCGACACGGAAAAAAATATAACGTTCCCTTGAAGTTTCATTAATTTCTTGTAAAAGAAAAAAAAAAAAAAAGAGGATACAAATTAAAGAATAATTCATATACATATAATCTTTCCTTCCTCGTATATATTTCGATTTTATCTTTGAAGCTTAAATATAAAAAAAAAAAGCGAAAAAAAAAGAAAAAAAAATACCTTTGAATATTATATGCGTGAAGCTGAATTTTGAACGACGTTTATATATGTCTGAATCTTTCTGCGTCTACAGTTGCTATGTGTCCGAATTTCGTAACCTAATCTATGTATGTATTTAAGACATTAATTCAGAGTCTCCAAAAAGTAGTTGCAACCGTCGAACAATTAGCAAACCGCGAGATGTTTGTTGAATAATTTTCACGAGCTGCCTCGAGAGACCGAGGGGACATTGTAACGAGTCGGCTGGTTGACCATGACGATATCGGTGTTCCAAACTCTTTTTCACCTGAGAATTGACTTAAAAAAAAATGTGAAAAAATTACAAAAAAAAGTAGAAAAAAACTTGCAAGTCAGAATTTGAGAAATTATCGACGTTGAGAAGTTGACTTGTAAGTTCTCTCAAGTACGGGATGAGACGAATCTTCTAAAATCTCTCTGTTCGTTTGTAAATCTAAGAAGAATGAGATCAGTATCAAATGTCAAGTATTAAAAAATATATTGAAGAAGAAAAGTTGCAAGACATTTAAATTTCATACAGTTTTGAGTTCGTGTTCGTTCTCTCCTCGATATATACATATATGAAATTCGATGTTTAATTAAAACGATCGATGAACACAAGAAATATTGTACATTTGCTGTGATCGTGTGTCAAGTATTGTACAAAACCTTGTACAAACGTATAAATTTCACGGAATTAATAAGAGCTATTGTTAAGGATCTTCCATCAAACGTACACTTGTTGTTATCGAATATTCTTAAGAATTCACGTCATGATGACTGCTGATGTAATCGAAAAGGTATTATTAAAAATGAAAAAAAAAAGAAAAGAAGAAAAAGAAATTTAGTAACATTGGAACACCATTATCGGGAAGAAAGAGGCACAGGATGCAAGTGGAATGCGAGCAACGATAGATTGTAGCGTTTAATATACATTGATAGAATTATATCAATATCACCAGGCCTAATATACTTAAACGTTGCGTGTATTTGTTGTTGTTGCCGATTCATATCTTATATATCCGAATATTAAAAGAATATTTCGTCTATGGATTTTAAATGTTATACGTCATTTATGAGAAAACAAAAAAAAAAAAAAAAAAAAAAAAAAAAGAAAAGTGAAGCAAAAGACGAAGAAAATGGAAAAAAGAGTACGTAAAGGAATACAAAGAAAGTGAAAATGACGTTTATCGATTGGCTTATAACAAAGGGGAAAGCATAATCCCCTTTATAATAAAGGGGAAAGCAGCCGAATATTTCTCCGAATAATTGTTATTTGTGTAAATGATAAATATATATGTACTGAAACCATAATTATCGATTATTGTATTTTAAAATGACTATTCAAAGTATTATTGTGCTAATATAAAGGCGGCTTTATTGGTCAATTATTCGGAATCGATGTCACAATTATTCTTATCCCTATTTCTTCCAAACTCAAATAGAATATTTATATCATTTTGTTTATTTTTTATGTTTTTTTACATCTTGTTGAATATGTGAAAAAATTGCAGATAAGGGCCATTCTGGTCAACTATCGTTATCGAAATTGCATTTTCTTTTCCTTTAATGTTCACATCTAAAAAATCACAGACCTCGAAATATTTCATTAATTATAACATATATGTAAGGAAAATACATATTTTAAATGCTCTGCGTGTATACAATATTAATCTCGTACAATTTTATTTTTATTTACAACCGTATTGAGTATTTTCCTTCATTTGTCACTGACTTTTTTAATTCATAACTACCGAAGTTTCAAAATAAAAAGAATTGTAAAACATCACCCTACATCGTTTCGATGTACAATTTATTAAATATTCGTTTGCAGAATTTTCTTTTTTGTACAATAAGGTATAAATTTATTTTTCTCTTAATTATGAAGTATCCGAAAATATTTTTTTCCTTTCCAATTATAATTACAAAATACAAAAGTCTCAATTGTACAAACGAATATTTAAAAATACGTTCTATTTTTCTGAGTACTGATTGTGTTAATGAAAAAACTGTTTTTTATTATCTATACTAGATAATATTTATATACAATTCAGGAAGCACCCATTACCCGTTCATGTGTATTTTGTCTCATTTTAAGAATAGGAAGATGATACTACATTATCAACATGTACAAAATGCTAACATTAATCGTATTAAAAGATCAATGTTCATATTTATAATTGAGTAATATGAGTAAAAAATATGGGAGATTTTATACTTATAAATATCTATATAGCATATATTCTCTCAGAACATTTGTACTTAAACATAAAAGTTTAAACTCTTACATTTTCAGATGCCTGAGCTTTTCTGGCAATGCAAGATATAGCCAATTAAGATTAAAAATATATATTATTTCGAATCTATTATTATCCCATGATTCGACTATATATAAATGAAGTCTTCTATAAACGAATATGTTCGTAATAAAAATTCAATTTTTATATAAGTTAAATAAAATTGTAACAGATTCGGTGTAATGAGCGCGTTTTCGATTCTTTTATTTATCAATTATCAAATTTGCACCATGTTATACTCTTTCCCTGAAGCCTAACAGCACAATCGCAAAACAGCAAAAACATTTCACATTTTTATGACAATTCATTTGACCATTATTCTGTTTCACTACCTTCTGCATATTTGTCATTTTTTACTTCTATCCTTAAAGGAGAGCGACCTCTTGTATGATTTCCGATTCGAGATCGAAGATCGCCTTTTAATGTACTCCTGAGGTCTCGTATTCTTGATTGCCTTTAAAATATTACATGTTACTTTCAAATGTTGTTCATATAAATAGAATATAAAATTTTTTCAATTCTTACCTATCCTTGATAGAATTATCAATGACCTCGCTTTTTACATTGTTTAACCTCGCCCACACTGTGGAAGCAACACGAGGTTTATGTTGAACTACTTTTATCACACTGCCCTTAGGTCCTTGAACTTCTTTCGCTGGTTTGTCACTATCCTCATCGCTGTAGTCTTCATCTTCGTCTTCCTCTTCTCGTTCCTCTTCATCAGACGCTTGCCATTCACCCTCTTCCTTTTCCTGGCTTTCATTATCTTCGATTATTTCACCATCTTCCTCCTGTAAAACATAAAACTCAAACTATTTTAAGATTTTTGTTACTACACTTAAGTATAATATGACATTAAATTTTTGACAATAACTACCTCTGAATCGTTAAGCTTTAATGAATTTGAGTTCGTTGCACTTGTATTTGTTACAACTACTTGAATTGCGTCACGGAACTGCGTTCCTTTCCTCGATATGCCGAGTCTGGATCGTAAATCATTACCTCTAGTTAGGTTGTTTAACATCGTCTGCAAATGTATTGTAATGATTAAATAAATTCTATCATTGTAGGGATTTCAGTTAGCAGAATTTACTGACTTGTCGAAGTTTCGCGCGTCGTTTATGTATTTTTTCTTCTTCATCGTCTGCATGCATTCGCATCCGTAACACTTTACTTCTTTTACACCATTCGTCTTCACTATCACTGCTCGAACTATTCTGTTGTTCTTCAGTATACGTAGTTTCCTTTGGAGGATATTTTATCCCTAATCTTTCCTTCACACTACGCCCGTGATCTTTAGGTTCGTTTTTAGTGCCAAACTCACTTTCTATAGCATCATTGAGTCCCCAACTTTCTGACAATGCACCCCAAGGGTTCTTTGCGTGTTTTCTATCTTTAACATCATCTTGCGATTCTTCTTTGAATTTTCTTTTATTTTGTCTAATTTGTTTATACATTCGTTTTCGAGACTCGGTCAAAATTCCTTTAATACCTATAAAAAAAAATTTTTATTATTTAGTTATTCAATATTTGGATAAAACATTTTTATAGTGTTTATTTGTAGCAGATATTTGTAATAATACCTCCAAAATTTGGATTTCCATATTTTTTATAATATTCGCTCATTTTCTCTGCATTAGGTTGCTTTTTATCAGCTCTAGTAGCAAATCTAAGGAATATTGCTTTAGATTTAGGATAATCTATCCCCTTCCTCCACAAACCAGGAGGTAATGGGCAATTAATATCCTTGATATTTATATAATCTTCATCTGTTTCCTTTGTGATTTCATTATCTTCATCCATTTCAACAGTACAGTCATTATTGGTTACATTGTTTTCTTCATCAGGATTATCATCAAGTGACTTTGTAGTTCTCTGCTTTTCTAAACCCACTATTTTTTTTGATAATCCCAACATAGCTCTAGCTGCTGACACATTGTCTAACCAGACAACATTACCTATATTGTAAATAAAGAATAAGAGATCATAAATAATTTAATGTTTTTTTTTTAAATTTGTATAATTCATGAATTAAAATTATTCCTACATGAAACATCATTGATCCATTCAATAGACGCTGGGGCATAATCTTCAAAATATTTAAAAACGTCTTTGGTACTCATCTCTTCTGTTCCTCTCATATGTATTACATTCAGTCTGATATTTTTTGTATTTTCACTATCTTCCACAATGCCCATACTAGAAATTAAAATAATTTATGTGATATATATCTTATTGAATTATTTTATATTGTTTGTCAAACTAATATTTATTAGTATTTTTACCTAGAATATAAATCTTGCTCTTGGTTTGATAAATTAATTTTTAATTTTTCTGTTAGCCCAAAGCGTTTGGCTCTCTCTTCCATTTTTAATTTTTCTTCTTTACTGAATATATCTATACCAGTCATAAAAGTACCACCACGATTTTCATAACGACTATCTAACTGTATCTAATTGGATAAAATGTAATATATTAATTTCCAATTTCATGATTTATCATATGCATAATATTCTTGTAGCTCAATATTATTAAAATAATTCTTAGTTAAAGCAAGAAAATAACGAATTGAGTACATATATAAATATACATGTTATGCATGTTCATGCTTTATTTTGAAAATTGAAATCACAATAACAAGAAAAGAAAGAGAAAATCTTGCATATCGATCACGTAAATTGATCATTTTTAATGTTTCTTTACCTCTGGTACTTGCATATTGTTTGAATTAAATGGTTTTACATCGGTCTGCTCAGAATCAACATTCTTTACATCATCAGTAACTGGGACTATTTCCACCTCCATAGGCTCACCTAGCTCATCCATTTTAAATACTGATCCAATGTCTTTTCACAAAATTACAAAAAAATCTAAAACATTCGTGAAATATGGATTATTAAAGTATCTATTTATGACATACAACACCAAGAAGAAATAACACGATAGGTTATGATACACAGCTCTGACTACATAAATATTGAGGTTACATATCCTATAGTTCTCAATGACGCAGGCGCTTCCACTATTCTAGCGGGAAAATCAAATTATCAACATTAGAATAAATAAGTACTAGTAACGCTTACTGAGGTATACTAATCCTTCTTTTATCGCGGAGTCCACTAAAACGCGGAAGTAAGAACATTTCTGATCTAGGTGTTTATTGTACTTTATCAAATCCATATCTGTATCTCTACAAATAGTAGTGATATCATAATTTTATTCTTAAAGCCTGCACGTGTATCGCTAATTTATAAAGATGATCACAGAAAAAAGAACACAAACTATTATTTAACCGGCAGAAATTGCACGTCAATATCGGAAAATATCTGATAATACACACAGTGTTAAATTTAAATTTAAACAAGATCTCCAACCGCTAAATATAATCTTCAATCGATCGAACGTCGATGAATGATCCATTTAACTTCACCAGTATTTTTTCTTCTAAATTCCGGACTGGCTTGTAGACAATATTATTTTTATCAATGCAAAGTTATACGCGCGAGATTCCTTGGCAAGTAGTTGAGATGTGTGTTTCTAAATAATTTAATTTTACAATCTACGCACACAGCAATCTATGACATAATATATGATAAATTAAAATTAATTAAGATCAATTAAGATTAATAGGCTTATTTAGATTAGTTAGATTAGTAGAGTATATTTAGAACAGGCTTTTTAAGATTAATAAGCTTAATGATTAAGATTAATAGTGTCAAAATGATTTAATCTAAAACTATACTATTTCACAATTCTTCAATTTTCAGTTAAAACGCTATCTTGACATGTTATTCTCTTCAATCTTTCTTTCAACACTTCGATATATACTTATGTACTTTAATTATAACCAATTATTTGAGATTCTAGTTGTAAATTTCTAATGAAATTTCATTGATGGTTTTTATTGTCAAAAATGAAAAGACTCTGACTAGCTAATACTTGGTTCCGAAGCACTTACAGTAGCGGCCATATACTTACGTACAGTTAACGTAATGAAATATTTATTCCATATAAATAAAATGAACAAGTAACACATATTTAAATACACATCGGAAATGTCTATATTTTTGTACATTTCTTTGTCTCAAAATTGTAATACATTAATATTTTGTATGTAAACTTTTGTTTTTAATGACTGCGACACATCTTCGCGGCATCGATTCGATAAGTCTCTTACACTTGCTAGCTGGTATCGAATTCTATGCTTCTTGTACACAAGTATATAATTGTTCAATATTTTTCGGATGTTGTTCTTTTATATATTTATCTACATCCATCCACAACATTTCTACAGAGTTTAAATCCTGGGACTGTGCTGGCCACTTCATTACACGAATATTATTGTCATTCAAAAATGTCTTCACAACTTTTGCAGAGTGCTTTGGATCATTATCTGTTTAGTAGATCCATTTTCCTGGCATAGGATTCTTCAGCAAATGGAAGTAATATATCTTGCACAATATTTAAATATACGCATCTGTCCATAATTCTTTTTATTCGATTAATTAGGCCTATATCTACTGTCATAAATTGTTCAATCAATTCTGTCACATCTACTGTTCGATTTGAATCAGATGGTAAAGTGTACGTGAGATGCCGCAAAGGCGAAGAATTTTATAAGAACTGTATAAAACTGATCGTAAAAGGTGGAAGTGGATCAGTCCTCGTGTGGCGCTCTGTATAGATAATACGGGCCCAATTGTTTATTAATATGCGTTGTAATCTTGTGAAAAATATAGTTGATATTTGTTTACTTGTTTATTTTATTTGTACGGAATAAATAATATTTCATTATGTCAACCGTACGTAAGTATATGACCGCCACTGTATATACTAGTGATAAATTAAGAAGCGATCGCGTCTATTAACACAGTTTGTTGCTAACATCGGTTTAACGTGGACATATGATTACGTCGAGCGAAGAAGAACTTTTATTCTTCTTCAGTGATTCTAGGAGAATCGTTTGGATCTTCTTATAATTGTGGATCATTGACAGTGATTTTTATTATAGAAAAAATTAACTTTCTTCTGTGTCTGTGAACAGAGTGATTTCAATATGCCTGAAAACGGAATGCAGATGACCGAGGTGGTAAGTGATTAAAAAAATGGTGTCTGATGATTATTCTTTGTTTTCTTTATAACTGATTGTTTGAAACTTTTATAATAAAAGAAAAACTTCTATTGTATATCTACTTCGAGCGTCAATTGTATGAAAAATTTAACGTGGTATGTGTATTATTTCTGGAATATCCAATTAGACAATTCTAAACTTTAATGATGGATTAAAAGTATGCAACATAACTCTTCATTTTTAATACTGTGTATTTCAATTTAGAATTAATAGTAAATATTCTTATATATAAAAGTTTAAAATAAAACATAATATATTAATTAATTTAAATTATACTAACATTGATAGTTGCTTTCGTAAAGACATTTTCAAAAATTAAAAAGAATTTCAATGTGTAAAAGTACACCCTATGATTTCTATTCTCCGGAGAATGCTTATATGATCAGACGAATAACATCAATGTTTCTCATTGTCAGACTTATTAGTCTGAACAAATTAACACTATCATATTGGGTAATATAATTTAAAATACAATATTATTACACCATTATTATTACACTTTTTACATCTAATTGTGATAATTAAAATATCGCTATGTAGATTATAAAAATTTTCTGTATAAATGTATTTTTCTCTTTTATACAGATGACTGAGAGACACTGCGTATAATAATAACACGTAAACTTGATAGTAAATGACTTTGATGGTCGCGTTACTGAAAAAGGACAGTATTGATATATATATTTAAATTCTAATCGAGCCTTAACACTGGTTACGTCTTGGATCTAATAAACTATGATTACACATTCAAGATTGTGAGATACATTTCATTTTACCAGTGAAAAATGTAGATCTCCCACTTGATAATCTGAAATTCCAATCTGGAATGTTGAAATTGCGTTATACTACATTTTCTGGAAAATAATAATTGAAGTAATTATTGATAATCGACGGTAAAATAATTTAAAAATTTAAATACCGATAGAATATCCAAACGGCAAAATAAAAAATTAATTAAAAAATATTTAAAATATTTACATGAAAAAATTCTTTTTCTTTAATTTAATTATCTTCCTTTTAATTAATCCTCTTAACGAGCACGATGATACAATTATTTCTGTCCAGTTAGTTTTCCAACATAATTATGTTCCCGAGTTTCTTATTATTACAACAAATATACTACCATGCCGGTCGTACATTAGTGTTAGTTATTTTCTACAAAAAACAGAAATTATGATTTCATTAAAAATTCCTTGTTAGAAAGAAAAGAAAAAGAAGATAAATCATAGCATCGTAAAATCTAAAAGAGGTCAGGAGTAATCTGTCAGAATTAATATTCTATGCAATTTCAAATATTTTCTAAAATCAAGTAGTTTTCTTCGTCTTCATTTCTTTTACTTTTACGTCACATCGAGGTCATTAGCGACAACGGTGTCTAATCAAATAATTATTATGTACTGTTTATTTTTATTATTTCAGAATATAGAGAATTTCACACCGTTGGATACTAGTCGACCAGAGAACGAAAGAAATACGAATCTCACTTATGGCATCGACGACATCCCGCCATGGTATCTTTGCTTATTTATGGCTTTACAGGTACTTTTACAAATTAAACATGAAATATTTCTTATAGGAAAAGAACTATTTATATATACTTTATGTCCAATATTAAAGAAATTTGCAATTAATTTAATCTCTATCTACTTGGTTTACAACAGAAATAAAAAAAATTCCTTTTTTCTTTCAAAAAATTCCACGAAATACAAATCCCTTTTCTGGGTTATAGAAAAATGTAGATATAAATCAAAGCTACTCATATTTCACGGAAATATTTGAGATAAGTACGACAAAATTTATCTTGATATGATAGGATATCTCTTCATCTAAATTTGGTTTAAAATTATGTTATTAAAGTTATTTCAGAATCATTAAATCTGTTATTCCTTTTATCATTCATATTATCTATAAAAGGAATAATATATTTTTCAGCACTATTTGACCATGATAGGTGCAATAGTCTCGATTCCCTTCATCCTTACTCCTGCATTATGCATGGCAGAAGACGATCCATCGAGAAGTTACATAATCTCCACTATGATCTTTGTCACAGGATTCGTCACCTTCATTCAAACTACCATAGGATGCAGGTAATTTAGTTTCGAAAAGTATCAGTCTGAAAAGTATAAATTTTTAAATAAATTATATAATTCATTTTTAATTTTATTTATATTTGATTTAAATTTATTTCAAAATTTAATTTATATTTAATTTAAATTTATTTCAAAAGTCTTGTATATAGCTTCTTCAACTTCAAAAGTATTTGAATCACTAAATTACTGCGAATCGTTTTAAAGCATTAAATTGATAAGTGACGCTTAATAGGTGCTAGAGCAGACACGAGACTATCTTTGTAACTATGAAACAATTATATAAATGTTGAGCAATTTGCTACGAATACAAACATCATAAATTGTGTCTCCTACATACTTATCATTGCTATCAATTTTTTTTTTAATTTAAATTGCAACATTCCATTAATTTTTGCAACTATTGCAAACGATAAAAAGTTAATAATTTTTACTAATAATTCTAATTAATAATTCTACAATAAATCTTATTGTATCAATATCTCAATATTATTATAATTATCATGTAATAATAAAGGATAATATTTATAAGTAACTGGAATATTTACAATATGATTAGAAACGCCATCGAAATGAATGTTACGAATGTAATTTATAGATGTACATGAATTTGAGGATCAAGGCTGAATAGTGAATTATCTTTGCAGTCGATATTTATGCGTGTTTCATGCCTTGATAATTCGTGTCTGTATCTTATTCTAATGCTAATCTTCCTGACTTTATTACTGTTGGATTATTTTGTACTCTTGTTTAACAAGATTTATGGATCGTTAGCGATATTCAACAACTTCCGGGAAGAAGTAACATTTACTTCGAATTTTACTGATTTAAAATTATTACGAAATCATTAGAAACCTATCTTTATAATCGTAGATTACATTATTTCTTCAATTTGACTTTTAAATTGTGTTGATATATATTCCTTAGATGTTATATTTTGTATGTTATATTTCAATGCATGATATAAAAGTTATATTTCAAATATGTGATATTTCAATAATCTAATAGCCTATAATATAAAAATTCGATAATATGAATATGATATTTTCGTCGTAATTTTATAGACTCGATTTCATATTGTTTTAACTAAATATTATTCTTACCGATTTAAATATATCACGATTAGTCGATAATTACTGATTACTCAATGTAATTGCTGAAGAAACTGATTCTTAAAATATTCTGTTTCCAATATTCATATCTTGCCGTAGATTGCCGTTAGTTCAAGGAGGAACCATCTCCTTTTTAGTCCCAACTTTAGCCATACTAAATTTACCGCAATGGAAATGTCCACCGCCGGAGATTTTGGACCAAATGTCTCCTGAAAATCGCACTGAATTATGGCAAGTTAGAATGAGGGAACTTTCAGGAGCCATTGCTGTATCCTCTTTATTTCAAGTGGTCGTTGGATTTGGAGGTATTGCAATCATATTTAAGGTATTCTTTATAAGGTATTCTTTATAATATTAAATTTTCCTTGCTTAACAGGTATTATCGGATATTTATTGAAATTTGTTACGCCACTGACTATTGTGCCAACTGTGTCTCTTGTTGGAATATCTCTCTTTGAGAATGCAGCTGATGCTGCGTCTCAGCATTGGGGTATAGCAGCTGGGTAAGCTTACCTTCTTCAGCTTTATAAAGCAATGATGTTGCAGCTTGTTTTACTTCGATAATGCTGTTCAAATAATTTAATTAATGAACTAATTAGTGTTCTCGACGAGGAAAGTACGACAAGGATAATTTCTTATTTATCGATCTTGCAGAACAATATTGATGTTAACGTTGTATTCACAAATACTTGTTAATGTACCATTTCCAATATTGGTATACCGTAAGGGTCAGGGAATAGGAGTCCGGTGGTTCGCATTATTTAAACTATTCCCAGTAATTATTTCATATATTTATATTTTGTATCTTTCACAGTTTTTTTCATTTAAGTTTTTATCTTTATTTTTTTTATATTAGGTACTGTTAACAATAATAGTTATGTGGATAATTTGCACAATTTTAACCGTGACCGATGCTTTACCAGTCGGTCATCCAGCTAGAGCAGATAGTAAATTAAAGATTATCAGTGATTCTCCGTGGTTCCGAATCCCATATCCTGGTCAATGGGGTATACCGACTGTAAGCCTGTCTGGTGCGCTTGGTATGTTGGCTGGTGTATTAGCGTGTACAGTGGAATCTATCAGTTATTATCCAACAACATCCAAGATGTGCGGTAAGATCTGCAGATCTGCAAATACAATTAATAATATTTATGAATATTTTTCGAAAAATATATTCCATTTAAAATCAAAATATTTATATTTTTTATGTATATTTAATTTACGTAACATATTATAGCTTTCGAGATATTCAAAATAAACAGGTTCTATTTCATTCCAATTTCAATGTAGTTGAAAATATAAATGTTTAAAAATCTGAAGATTAAAAAGATATTGAAGATTACTAGATTTTAAGATATTTGATAATTTGAATTTTCTAGCTAAAATTTTTTGAAATTTGACTTTTAGGCGCTCCACCTCCTCCAGTTCATGCCATTAATCGAGGTATCGGTATAGAAGGATTTGGGACAATGTTAGCTGGTCTCTGGGGCAGTGGGAACGGTACAAACACATTCGGAGAAAATGTTGGAACCATTGGTAAATCGTTTAATATTTCTAGAAAAAAATATCAAAGATTATGAGTCACATTTTTTCTTTTTTCTTTCGACTTGTAAGTTTAATGTTCTTAAGTCACTTTAAACGAAACATTATCAGGCGTTACGAAAGTGGGTAGCCGCAGAGTTATTCAATGGGCATGTGTTCTGATGATTCTCCAAGGACTGATTAGTAAATTTGGCGCCGTTTTTATCATCATCCCGGAACCAATAATCGGTGGAATATTTTGCGTGATGTTTGGAATGATTAGTGCCTTTGGTATATCGAAATCTATTTCTTTAAATACAATTATTTTACAGCGGAAATAAGAGAAAAATAAGAGATATGATATTTTCAGGTCTCTCTGCATTACAGTACATAAATTTAAACTCAGCAAGGAATTTGTACATTCTTGGGTTCTCCATTTTCTTTCCACTGGTAAAATAATTCTTAATTAAATATATTCATTAATTATATTTTCTTGTTAATGTTTAAATTAACAATTGATTATGCACATATCAATTGCACAATTGTTGAAAGTCGTAGTTGTGCTTGACTTGCGACAGTAATTTAAATTGTCCTCATGAATTTTCAGGTTTTATCTAAATGGATGATCAATCACTCAGGCGTAATACAAACCGGAAACGAAATAGCCGATGGAGTAATTACCGTATTACTTAGCACGACTATCTTGGTAGGGGGTGTAATAGGATGTGTATTAGACAATATTATACCAGGTGAAATTTATATAAAAAGTATTATTTTTAATTAATCTTTTAAGGAGATCAATGACGCAACGGCTGCGCCGTGACACGCCTAGACAAAGTGATATGTGACATTAAAAGAAATGTCAATTCTAAAATAAAATATGCAGTTTATGCATTTATGACCACTACTAATTTTTTTAAGGTACACAATAAAATATGCAGTTTATGCATTCATGACCACTATTAATTTTTTTAAGGTACACTTGAGGAACGTGGACTCATCGCTTGGTCAAAAGAAATGGAATTAGATATTGGAATAGACGAGAAAAAGGACCAAGAATACGTACCTAATACGTTCGATTTTCCGTTTGGAATGGATGTTTTACGAAGGTAATTTTCTTTCCAAGTATCTTTTTTTAAATTTGTACATCTTTCAAGTGACTTCAAATTTACATCATTTTCTTCTTGCAGATGGAAATGGACACAATATGTACCATTTTTACCGACATACAAACCTGGAATTTACTCATGTGATCAGAGGAAACAATGAGTACTTTTCTGATTTTACGTTACCTGATAATTCATTGATTATCACCGTGAGGAGACTCGCGAATTATGATACATCAGTGTATACATATACGATAAATAAATATTGAATGAGTCGCTTTGCGAATGATGAATTGTTAATTGAGTGCAAAAGAAGATTATATCGAAATGAAAATAACAGAATTCCTATGTAAAAACAATGAATTTAATTTTTTATTATCTTTATCTGTAATTTACATTGAAAGTATAAAATTCATAAAAATTTAGGAAATTCTAGGGAAATAATTTCTAGTAGTACAGCACTGTACAGAAAGAGCTCAAATAGTATATATGGCGCGAAATAGTCGCAAGTCAGTTAACGTTGTTTAAATGTTATTTCTAACAATTCGCGCAAAAACGAATAAATACAATCATGGCTGCATCATCAGACGTTGCTACGGTATTGCATACGTGTATTATATTTTTATTAATATTTAACTTGCAAATTTAATTGTAACAACATAACCTATACCTAACTCAAGATGTTTCGACCGGTTTGTTTAAAAAAACTCGACAAAATGTCTATTTATCAGAATGATACAACTTATCTTGTAATAATTAAAAATGTATCACTTTTTATAAATAAATTTGTACATAAAATATTATGTAAGATGTTTTATATTTGTGTAACAGGAATCTACGAATATATTTCGCATTCTAAATAAAACATTGGTTTTATATGTATAACATTCTTTTAAAAATTCTGTTAACATTTAAATTTGATTCAAATATATAAGTCCATTCTACAAAGTATATATGATTATCTAATTTAGTTTATTAATTAACATACAGATCAAATTACAAAGATACTTGAACATGCCATTGGTTCAAAGATGCAAGGAAATAGCGACACTAATAGACGAATCGAGCACAGCAGAATTACAACACGTGTTTTCAATATTAATAGACTCATTATTTGGAATAACTGATAATATCGGTTGGGGATTACATAGCATCACTTTTAAGAAATGTGCATATGAGTACGAAACACTTTGTAACTTCCTTAATCCACAAGGACCAATTTTTTTTTTATGTTATAAATTATTGCCAGACTGTTACTTGAAATACAATTTTCCAGTTTCATTCTTACCAGTATGTAAAAATATCTATATATTATTGGTAATTATAAAATGAACAAAGATTAATTTTTGTATTTTTTGTTTACTTTAGATAAAGGTACGTTCAATGTTAGAAGAAGGAGTAATACCACCATTTTATTTAGACAAAATCAGAGACGATCAGGGTACACGTGGTATATCTGCATTAAATATGAGTATCCTTTTGATATCTCAACTTAAAATGATTTCATAAAATTTTTTTTTAAATTTGTGCAAGATAAGCCCTTAATAGTTATACATATCCTTTTGAATATTACATCTTCCATTTTGCATATCATCTAACAAACCCATGGTTGCAAGTGCAACAGCAAGAGAATGTGTGGGTTAATTGGGAAACTGTTTATGTCCAATTAGCACATTGTTATTTATACCATTTTCTACCTAGGGATAGTTCTTCAGTTTTGCCAATAATTAGCCCATACATTAGAAAAACACCTCAACGAAAATTGGTCCAGTCACCTGAATCTAAGAGGTATTTTTGGAACATAATAAAAGATATATTAAGAAGAGATGAATCAATAAAATTACACATTTTTAAAATTAGACAAGTCAATTTTCAATCAGAAATTATTACAGAATGCAAACACCACGACTATTGAGAACGTCAATATTATCACCAGGATCTTCGAATTCTTCCTCGAGTGTTCCACAACAACAATGTTTACCAGAAGTTTGGAGAAGTGAGACTGTAGTTCAAGTATTTCTTGATTTTTGGGTAGAATATGTAGAGGATCATCAATTAAATCTACGATTAAATACATCGTATTCTGCATCCATTCCGCGTCGAGTAAGTTTATATTTGAAATTTTTTCATTATATATATTTATTTATTTATTTATACATTAAGTAAGTTTATATTTGAAATTTTTTCATTATATATATTTATTTATTTATTTATACATTAATTATACAGCACAGCATTCATTCCGGAGAGCATATACGTCTAGTGCGGGCATTTATAAAAACTTTACACGAATTTGCAAATAGCGCAACGGGTGATAAAAGTGCGATGGATGAACTTAAACGGTATATAAATATTCAGAAAAATATTAAACAATAGTTAAATATTATACTAGCCCCATGAAATATTTTTTATATTTTATTTGCAGAATTATTTTACCATCTGTTCAAGGTAAAATCTACACATTCCTTCGAAAAGCCATACATCATTGGCCACTAGATAGCTCTTTTAGATTAATTCTTGAAGCTTGGTTAAGCTTTATTCAGCCATGGAGATACTTTTCTGGTATTACATTTAGCAAGGAAGGGTAAATAATAAAACTTTTGTTTACTTATTATTATAATGTATTATTATTATAACGTATTATTAGACGTTAATTTTATCTTTCTATAGTAAAGCCGAAGAAGAAGAAAGAGGGAAGATACATGATGCATATAGATGGATGCCTTTCATCGCTCATAACTTGTTAGCCTACACGGCAATATTTCAACAACTACTTCCACGATTTATGAGAACAGATCTCATAGCTCCAAAGAATGCATTGATGTTATTCAGAATTACGAAAGTATGTTAAGCTCTTTCAGACATCTGAATTGTATGTTAACATATATTTATTACGCTTATACTTTTTAGGTTTTCTCGCAACCATATTTAGCAAAGATAATATGCGAAATAGAAAGTCACATGGACGATGTTGGATTAAGCAGAAGTCGAGTATCAACAAATCAATGGGCTTCAATTGTACGGCAGCAAATTTTAGAGCTCGAAGGACCGACATACCAATATGTTCTAATGTTTTCTATGGCTACTATTTCACAGGTATGCAATGCGAAGTGTATATTTCAGAAACGTTTATCTTCAAATTCCTATTTCAGGTCGTATGTTTATTAAGCACAATTAAACAAGCACATTTGACAGCAACTAGTTTGATCGATGCATTAGAAAAGAAAAGAAAAAAGAGGCCATTTTTATTAGCGTTATGGGAATTCTTTAATGGTGAAGATTATTCTTCAGATGATATTAGTATAGAGGAAAGACGTCGCGTACCTGTTTATCTAGCGAATGCACAACAACAATTAATTGAAATCTTCGAGGTAATATAACTAACAAATCCTTCAATTTTGTAATATAATGTTTAATTATAATTTGTAATATAATGTTTTCAGATTAGAGTAGAAGACATTCCTCAAGTAGCTATTGAAGCTGATCAAGAATACCATGAAAGCATTCTATCAACATCCTTTTGTCACCAGTCACAAGTATAAATTTGATTATCTGTGTAAAAATTCTCATTAATAGGAAAGTTCTAACTCATTAATCTTTTAGATGGATTTCAGTTTAGATACAAGTAAACCAGGTATTTTTGTATCTGATCAAAAAGATAGACAAACGTGTAAATATATTGAGTACATGGGAGATCCGGAATTACAACCAGTTCGAAGTAACGAATGTGCATTTCTTGTTAGAAATTTATATAAATTCTGTACATACATAAATGTCAAGGTAAATACGTCTTTAAGAATTATCCAGAATAGAATCATTGAGTTTCGTTATTTTCATCTCAACTGTTTTTGTAATTATATAAATATCTATCGTGAACAGTACCGATACAAGATAACTCAAATGTACCATCAAAGTAATTTTCTTGGTAATATTTCTCGACAAATATTACAATCACCAACGAAAGTCGTGAAGCTACCAAAGCGAACACAGACTGGATTTTCCAGTGGGCATGAAGAACGCATTCCGCCTCGATTGAGTTTACGGCCTTTAGCTAATTACAATCTACTTGTAATCATAAGCCTTGGAACATTTATTGCTTGGTTTACAAAGTACGAAACATTCTTAATTTAAGCTACGATTACTTTTAGTAACCAAATAAATAATGGCAGTGATGTGACACCGAATTATTTGCAGCTATGGAGTCTTTATGTTTTTTGGATTTGTCTTTATTCTATGGTTCGTATACATAATAATACGAGCAACGTTGGAGCCGTGGACACGATCGACCACATTCAGAGCTAATACATTTTCTATAAATTGATTCTATAATTGATAAAACTGTTGTATATTCATGAAAATTGATACAATTTCAAATGTTGGGATATCAAATATCCAATAGTCAATACAAATTTTAATTTTTAAAGCGTCGAATGTAAATTAAAATTCATTTAAAACAGATTATACATTTTTTTAAAAATATATAAAATTGTCATTCTTTAATTTTTTCCTTTTAAATGTTATATACATGATTAATTATAGATTAGTTACAATTTACAGACGTACGATATTTTTACTGGTTTTTAATTATGTATGTTAATACATACTCTGTCTAAAGTGAATATGTCTGTCCTTGTCGCACGCTGTTGCTCTCCTTGTCTTCCACTATTGCTTTCCTTGTCTATCGCGCACATATGTCTGTCCTTGTCGCACGCTAGTCCTCTCTTTGTCTAATGACGCTAGACAAGAAAAGCAACAGTGTGCGAGAAAGACATCCTTCGATCTATTGAAAAAAAAATTCGACTTTTTACACACACGTTTTTCTACGACGAAACACACATAGAAAGAAAGCGGGGATACTCATTTTAAGGAAGCATATAAAAAAGTTCGTAAATTAATCCTTTTAATTAGGTTTTTTTCGTAATTAGTGCGAACTGTCAGAAAATGGATATGGTGGCGCCATCTAGCGGTAACTCAGTGGTACTAATTATTTATAAAAATACTTATTTCTGCATTTTACGAGTCAAATGGGGTATGAAAAGAAAGCTAAGGGTCTAATTATGGTAATATAATCACAAAAGTTCACAATTCATTTCGTTAAATTAGGTTTTTTCGCAAATGAAAATTTCTCTGTTTTACGGGGTAAGAAACACTAGCGCCGCGGAGGTGGCGCCATCTATTGACAACTCGGTGGTACTAAAA